>NC_079407.1:26375507-26380507 GCF_029220125.1 Pseudoliparis swirei
ATCACATTCAAAATAGTCTCAAATTCCCCTTCTAACAGAAGAATAACACATATTATTGTATTTTTTTAAACATTCCTCCCTTTATTCGTCTCATCTACACCTTTTTTCTATATTTTTTTGGGCGTGCGAATGATTTAGTGTGTGTGTGCATGAGTGTGTGTGTGTGTGTGAGCATCTGTGTACCTTTTGTTGCACTAATCAGAGCACGTAGGACCCCACCGTGGCTGAAACAGCGGTACAGTAATGACTATTCCCAGAACAATGTGTCTCTCTCTCTCCATCAGAACTCAGCCGGGGTAATGACCGCCGCTCCCCGGTCCCACTGGGAGATTCTTTCTTCTTCTTGTTGTCTCGGCTTTGTGCTGATGTCCCTTTTTTCTTTTCTTCGTATAGCATCCGGGCGGAGAACGTGGACAAATGAGGAGACCCAAGGAAGAGAGACAATGAATCACATGTGGAGAGGGAGAGAGAGAGAGAGAGCAGAAGAAGCAGGAAACAAGGAAAGGAGTCAAGAAGAAAACAGATGTAACGATGAGCAGAAGAACCTTCAAACTCTTCACACCGAGAGTCGGCAGCGCATTGCTTCCTCATGTCGACATTCAAGAAGTTTTGAAAAATCCTTTACATTTTTAGCAATTAAACTAAAATTATAATTTCTGAAATTGTGTCTTTCCGAGGGGTGAACATGACAGATGTTTCTATTTTTGATTACAGAAATAGTTTTTCATTCCAAATGTTATAGATGAGAACAATATTTACTATAAATAATAAAAAGCCATTAAAACACCAAAGAGATATCTCTTTCCAAAAAATGTTTTATGATTTTCTCGTCATGAGCAGGTATTCTGGGAATATAATATATACCATTTTATTCAAAGGGATAATATAGTTAGTCAGAAAATACACCTGGCACTTAAACTTTGAATTATAATAATTTTCTGTATTTTAGTAAATGTATGGGTAACAGGAGGTTTAAGTTGAATAATATACATTTTTTTGTCTTTCTACTTTTCTCTGGCCATCAACCTTCATAATGTTGCCCACGTTGCTGCTCCACCACACCATCAGAGCACAACGCTTCACATTCACACATTCCAGGTGTCTCCATATCTGACACCTCATCTTTTTTTCCATGCGATGAACAGATCAAACTGTGGGTGTTGAACTTTAAATGTCATTGCTGAATCTGTGATTCTGTCTCGCAGGCTGAATGCTGCTCGACCCGCCTCGTCCCCGCTCAGGTATTTGTGTTATCCTGAGAGAGCTTCCATCTGTCTGCAGTCTCCTCAGCACCACGAGCATCTCGAGTCCAAGGACACAATGTCGTGTTTTCTATGGCTTCGTAAAAGAAAACTAACGGGGAGGCAGCATCATCTTCTTCTGGCTCTCGACGAAGGCGGTCGCACTTTTCTCCCCCTCTCCTCCCCATGACCTTCCCCTCCCTGCTTGGCTTCTCTCGTCATGTCTTGTCTGTCTCTATACTTGAGAGACTCTCTCCGCATCGCTCTTCGAACTAAAAACCATGGACGTAATCAACTGGTCCTTAAACGCAATTGACACCATCTTCTCGACGAGAAGCTCGGGTTCGGGGGAACCTGCCTGTCCTGCTGGGACGAATGTTGCTGGATACACGATGGACGCACGATGGGCGAAGTGGCGGGTCTTGTGCCTAGCACCACTCTCCGTGGAGGACGTAGAAGACATCTACATATTCGGAACTTTGATTACAGGATTTCTGCTGTTTGGATTTGGCGCTGCCCTGGCTTATCGGAAAATTAAGGAAACGGTGACAGCCGTTACAAGCCCCCTAAGGCTGCCCGACATGATTGAGGCGTTGGGCAGAGTTGTTGGCACTCAGACTTTGGCATTAAACCGTCAGAATGACAACATCGTGGAGAAGCTGACGGCTCTGCAAATGAAATTGGATCGATTTGAAATCCTATTGGCAAACGGGAGGAAATTGGAGGAATAGTGGGTGCGAAAAACTGAATTGCAGCTACTGGAAGACCAAACAATCCCAATCTTATCTGCTTTCGGCTCCCTCTACCAGGACGGGCCCAAGGCCGTGACTGGAACAACAACTCCCAAGATCACTGAGCGAGACTCTCTCATTCCTTCCCCTATCCACAGACACCTGTGGTTGTTTTCTCCCAGGACCTTTCAAGGCTATCTCCATGGCAACGACCATCTTGCGGACTGAGAACTTTGTCTGTTGTGGCCTGGGGGAGGACGACATACCAGAACACGCATACACGAACTTTCAATAATACTGATTGCATTCACTACCCCCCTCCCCCCATCCCACGCCGCCTGCTTTTACCCCAGTGGGACCGGACGGGCTGTGCGGGCGCTGCTGAGTTGGCGCGGACCGGCTGGCTGCTTGTCGGTGCTGGTTACCTTCTGCCCCCAATGGATGGGCTTAGATCACCCATTTGTTGGATTACCTCCCCTCCCCCCTTCCTACTCGTTGCAAGTTATGTCTAAATGTATGTGCTTATGTGCTAAGGTGTTTTTTTCCTGCTCCCACACTGTACCTCTCTCGGGGCATAGTCGGGGGGTTGGTGTTTTTTCTCGCCTTCTTCTTCCCTCATGTTATGCTGTAATCTTTCATCCACCCTTTCTTGTAATTTCGATGCTTTTGTACCTGTACTCTGGCAAACGACAAATAAATATATCAATCAATCAATCAATCAAAAACATGTTTCTGTTTATGGAATAAGCTCCAAACACACGCGTTTATTCCACTATGGTGCTGGTTATGGTGCCGGGTCCGTCCAATAACAACCCAGAGGATTAACAGGGCATTGAAAAAAGCTTCTTTTATTAAAATTTATTTTTAAAATGCTTTTTAAAAGATGCTATATAAAAAATACTTTTTTGAAAAATGCTTTTCATCTTTAAAAAATGCATTGAAAAAATACTTTCCATATTTTTAATGCATGCATGAAATATTTTTCATTTTTTAAATGCTTTTTTGAAAAATACTTTTTTGACAAATGCTTTTTTGAAAAATACTTTTCATTTTTGAAAAATGCTTTCAATATTTTTAATGCATGAATAAAATATTTTTCATTTTTTAAATGCTTTTTTGAAAAATACTTTTTTGACAAATGCTTTTTTGAAAAATACTTTTCATTTTTGAAAAATGCTTTCAATATTTTTAATGCATGAATAAAATACTTTTCATTTTTTAAATGCTTTTTTGGAAACTGTTTTTTTGGGAAATACTTTTCATTTTTGAAAAAAAACTTTTCATTTTTGAAAAATACTTTCAATTTGTGAAAAATGCTTTACATTTTTTTTTTCATTTTTGAAAAAAAGCATTGAAAAAAATGAAAAGCATTCCCAAAAAAAAGCATTTCTTAATATATTTTCTTTCATATGTTCAAACACCATCTCATGTTTCCTCTCCTCCCAGAGAGTCTTCACCAAGACGAGAGAGACCTCCAGGAGACGTTTCATCATGCGTTCCACTTCCATTGACAGTCACATGAAACGTACAGCGGGGGTGAGGTGCATTATGGGAAAACATTTACTCATAACTCGGATGTTCAAAAGGTGTATTTATCAATTATTGGCATGCATTATTCAAACCTGATGAGTATTCCCCCGTGTCAGTTCCACTTGACTTGAAGTTATAAACTGCGTTTTGAGTGTTTTATTGAATGCCCCCCCCCCCCACCATCTCTCTTTTTCCATCACTCCGTTTTTCACAGTTTTCCTTCTCACTACACACCCTCAGCTCTGTCAATGTTGATGTTTCCATCTTCTCCTGTCACTCGTTCCCTTCACCGCCCCCCCCCCCCACCCGCCCCCCGCCTCACCTCATTTGGTCCTTTTCCCCCCGGAGGCACACGTCTGAAATAATAATAACAGACAGGTAAATCAGTCAGGAAATCAGAGAGAGAGAGAGAGAGAGAGAGAGAGAGAGAGAGAGAGAGAGAGAGAGAGAGAGAGAGAGAGAGAGAGATCAGGAGCTGATATAGAGGTGGTTAAATGAGGAGGATCAGAAAGTGGAGAGAAGGAGACAACATAATCGAGGTAAGTATTCAACTGGTAACCAAAGCAACAAGATGCTAATTAATCTTCATCTTCTTCTTCTACGCCCTCTTCTTCTTCTTCTCTTTTCTTCTTTCTTCATTCTTCGTCTTCTCCTTTTACTCCCTCCTCTCTCTTCTTCTTCTACCTCTTCTTCTTATTCTTCTATACTCCCTCTTCTTCTTTCTTCTTCTTCTGCTCCCTCCTCCCTCTTTTTCTACTCCCTTTTCTTCTTCTTCTTCTTCTTCTCTTTTCTTCTTTCTTCATTCTTCTTCTATACTCCTTCGACTCCCTCCTCCCTCTTCTTCTTATTCTCTTCTTCTTCTTCTACTACTCCTTCTATTTTCTTCATTTTTCATTCTTTTTCTTCCACTCCCTCCTCCCTCTTCTTCTTTCTTCTTCTTCTATACTCCCTCCTCCCTCTTCTACTCCCTCTTCTTCTACTCCCTCTTCTACTTCTTCTTCTTCTTCTACTCCCTCCTCTACTTCTTCTTCATTCTTCTTCTTCTACTCCCTCCTCCCTCTTCTACTCCCTCTTCTTCTTCTTCTTCTTCTTCTTCTTCTTCTTCTATACTCCCTCCTCTTCTACTTCTTCTTCATTCTTCTTCTTTTACTCCCTCTTCTTCTACTCCCTCTTCTTCTTCTTCTTCTTCTACTCCCTCATCCCTCTTCTACTTCTTCTTCATTCTTCTTCTTCTATACTCCCTTCTCTTCTACTTCTTCATTCTTCTTCTTCTACTCCCTCTTCTTCTTCTTCTTCTTCTTCTACTCCATCCTCCATCTTCTTCTTTTGTTCTACTTCTACTCCCTCTTCTTCTTCATTCTTCTTCTTCTTCTTCATTCTTCTCCTTCTTCTTCTTCTTCTTCTACTCCCTCCTCCCTCTTCTTCTTTTGTTCTACTTCTACTCCCTCTTCTTCTTCTTCATTCTTATTCTTCTTCAACTCTAATCGAGTCTCTCCCG